>NC_058403.1:105849550-105874846 GCF_002201575.2 Neomonachus schauinslandi
CACACACACACACACACACACACACACACACACACACACACACACACCTTTCTTTCCCTCAGGATTGACAACCTGTATCAGTTTTCTCTTTGTATTTTTCCTCTAACGCTTGTGTACTTACCCTTTTGCCTAGCTACTACATAACCAAAACCAAAGTCAAGCATATGACAAAGGTGTGAAAGAAAAAAACCTAAGGAACTAATAAGTTAAACAAGTCCTTAGTTGATTTTAATTAGCAAGACAGCTTATTATTTAGAGTACATAAATGTGGAAACACATTTCCTACTCAATTCTGATAATCACAGCTTACCCACAATACTCCATATCCCCTGAGCACTAATATTTGATCATTTGTTCTAACTTGTTTCACGCTGTTTTTCAAATCTAAAAGTTGCTCAGCTTCTAGTCACTTGGACTGTTGCATAAATTAAGCACCCTGTCCCCTTACCAAGGGTAACTTCTCAGGGTTGTGGATTAAGGATTTTCCACAAGCCAAAGAGGATGTTTTAAAAAATACAAAGAAGAGGACGAAAAATTTTTAACCGTGTTCTCAAAAATTAAAAGAATGAAATACAGTTGTGTGTGTGTGTTTTACCTTACCTGACAGGCAAAGGATAAGAAAACACAAACCAAAAAAACCCTAGGTGATATCTAGTTGTCAGCAGAGGTGTGTGAAAACAGGCACTTTTCTGTACTGCCAGTGGGAATTTGAATTAGTGTTTCTGGATGTCAGTTTGACAGTAGACAAACGCTTCAGCTCAGTGGCTTTACTTCCAGAAACTATTCCTATAAAAGCACTTGCACATTTGCATAAAGATATGGTGATAGGAATGTTTATTGCAGTATGTTTTTTTGTAATAGCAAGAAAAGACAACAACCTAAACGTACACTAGTAGACAGTTTTTTCTTAATGCCTAAATGTATGTGCATAAAAAAAGGTCACGTAAGCTCCGAAGTTTATGCCTCGAACTAGTAATACCAGTTATCTTTGACTACAGGATTATGTATTATTTTGTTCTTCCTAATTCTTTGCGCATTTGTAATTAGCATATATTCCAGTGAGGAAAGATAAAAATCAAATCTACTTAAAAAAATCTGGTTATTAATATATAGGCTCCCAGCTGTGCTCTGATTAGGCCAGTGCTGTCCCGAGACCCTTGAGGTGATCTCACTGCTTTCAGCCTCTTCCTCTGGTTGGGTGTGCTAACAGCAGGTCTCTTGTTCTTTCCAAGTCCTTTTTCCTCAGTGTTGTACTTTGCCGATGTTCATCTTTGCTGCCTCTTCTTCGTTGCTTAGGTAGTAAACCACCGTCAAACCATTTAGAACAATTTGTTCTTTCTTGAAGGCATCCTTTGTTTTTCTTGATATATCCCTTGTCAGAAATACGATCTCTTCTGCCTCATGAGCCTGGTAAACTCCATCTTTCATACCTCTGCCGCATTACTTAAGGCATACTAGCACATTTCATGCTGCTTGCACAGGTGTTCCTGGGTGAGAGGTTCTCTTCCAGGTGGTGATTCAGGGGCTCAGGCTCCTTCTGTCTTGTGGTTCTGCTCTTGTCAACATAGGACTCACAAGGTTGCCCGAGGTGTGTCCCCTCTCCAGCCAACTGAAAGGGGAAAAGAAAATAGAGAATCACGTGCAGATTTTCATGAGGAAATTTTAATGGGCAAGGCCTAAATTCTACTGGCCAGAACCTAAGCGCATGGCCAGACCTAACCACAAAGGAGCCTGGGAAGTGTAGTCTGTGTGTGCCCTGGAGGAAGAGGAAATGAATGGGTTCTGGTGAACACATAGTAAATGCTGCCTTAATAGGCAGAAGCTCAACTCCTAGTTCCAGGTCTCGCTGTGTAATGTCTTCAAGTTCTTGAATTTATTTGAGCATTAGTTTTCTTATTTATAAAGTGAGCACACTAAGACCTATCCACTACAATGTGTTGGTATGAAGATTAAATTTTGAGTCATCCTAATGAAATAGCTTCATAAACTCTGAGGTGTCTTCCACAGATCTCACCGTTCGGCTTTTTAAAAAAAGTGTGCCTGACTTGTAGATTAGACCATGAATTGGCAAACTACAACCTGTGGGCCAAACTTGGCCAGCTGTCTATTTTTGTAAATAAAGCTTTATTAGAACACAGCCATGTTCCATAGTTTATGCATTTTCTCAGGCTGCTTTTGCACTACATGCAAAGTTGAATGAGACTGTATGGCCTGCAAAACCTACAGTGTTTACCATCTGGCTCTTTACAAAAGAAGTTTGCCAACCTTTGGACTAGACTGTGAGTGTCTGCGGTATTATTCATTTGTATTTAATAGTGTCTGAGATGGGGGCGCCTGGGTGGCTCAGTTGGTTAAGCGACTGCTTTCGGCTCAGGTCATGATCCTGGAGTCCCGGGATCGAGTCCCGCATCGGGCTCCCTGCTCGGCAGGGAGTCTGCTTCTCCCTCTGACCCTCCCCCCTCTCATGTGCTCTCTCTCAAATAAATAAATAAAATCTTAAAAAAAAAAATAGTGTCTGAGATGTAGCATATGCCCTGGGAATCTTTACTGAGGGGCTGAAATCTCTTTGTAGAGCCCTGTAGTTCAGAAATTATGCAGCTGGAAGGCAATTTCAGTAGGAAAGATGCCCCTTCATAGAGAGGATGAACACTATGGGCTCCTTTGCACTCTTTGAATAGCCAAATAGCCGAGATAATCAGGCACCCTGAATTCCCAGCTGAATCCCCACTACTGTGTTGCCTTTGCCAGGTTCTTTTCTAAACATAAGGAAATGCCCTTTCTAGAACATCATTATAATTGGTACAGTCATCAAACTGTTTATAGTGTACCACTATTCAACTCATTATGGTTGGCAAATATTAAGTGCATGATTATTGCAGGGAGTAAAAGGCAGAGTAATGGACAGTTGACTGAGAAATGCTTTGATATTACAAGTGCACTGTCACATTAATGTTGGTTTCTGCTTGTTACATAGCCTGACTTTTGCTAGTTTGAAGACATAACAGCCTGAACAATAGTGGTACAAACTCGATATAGTCATTCTTTTCCTCTAATGATTGGCAAAATAAGAGTTTCTATCAGCCAGTCAATACAAATCAGTATTTAGCATATAGAGATAGTAAGCGAGATGATGGAGGGGAGGTTCATTGAGCTAACATTGATTGATGTCCAGTAGCTGTTATGCATCGTGCATTGTACTAGGTGCCAAGGATGGTAGGATAAATAAGCCCATCATCCCTGCTTGAGGCACATAGAGCTTAGTGAAAGAAGATATGGAAAGAATGGGCAGATCTCTCCTTACCTTTGACAGATAGGGAGAATTTTGCTGGGAGATACTTTTATAGGCATTAATATCTGGAGCAACAGTTCCGTCAACTGTAATAATCAGGAGATTGAATACTTTGGCTGGTTTATAGAAAAGTAGGGGAGGGGGCAGAAGAGGAGAGAGAATAAGAGAACAAAAGATTTCAGCAGTTAGTTAATGATAGAACTGGGTCAAGATTTACTTCTCCATGCGTATTCTTAGTTACCCAAATCTAACCAAAGGCACTTGTCTAAATTGATTAAATCACATGTTACAAAAGAGGCGTTTTTGCAGCTATGTTTAGTACACACATTTTTGTAGCTTTCTCTTTTGTCTTTTTGTTTGGAACAGTTAGATTTTGAAAGGATGCAAAAACACAACGTATGTACTTAGAAAAATCTTTGTAGAATTTAGCTATTGAAAATATATGTTACTGTAAGAAATTTGTGGAACAGGGACAGGGTCTCATTCCACTTGGTATCCTTAGAATAGACACAATGTCCTACCTGGAGTCTATGCTCAATAATTGTTTATTGATAAAATATTTGGAATTTTGCGATTGGATGAAAGATTTAATACCCTTTTTAATTACAAAACAAAGGGAGAAAGAAATACATATACCTAGAAGGCAAAGATCAATGAATAGTTCAGAGTTCTCACTGGGGCTGGGATATTTGGTTGCAGTGCATTCTCTGATCTCTCTGGCCTCCTACTTTGTCTAGTCTCAGGCTTGTGATAGAAAAGCTTTTAGATGATGACAGTTGTTCCTCTAATTCTTGTGACTGTCCCCATCATAAGCTCGTCTAAGCAGTGCTTTCAAGGTCTTTTATTGAACTACACAGGTGATAGGCTCCCAGCTGGGATATGGAAGATGGCAGCTTCAATTTGGGTCAGTTGTTAGGCTTTCTCTATAAATTCTGCTGATTCACTAAGGGGACCATCCTCCCCTTTTCTTCAACATGCCAATTCTTCATGTGGCATTATGTTTGAAAACTACAGGCAGATAGGGATTTGGGCTATATGGGATGTTCTGCAGAACACATCAGACCTGTGTTATTTGGTAAATTTCATATGAAATTGAATTACCTATGAAGTCACCCTAAGGGAACCCCTCATCCTAAGGTAACATAAGAAAAAGAAAATTGTCAATTTATTTTCCAACAAGTGATTTTTTTTTTAAAGGAACATGTTGACTTTCTTTTAATAATGTAAAATCCAAATGCACAAAAGATGAGACAAAACTCATGAGACTGATGTGGGTAAACAGGTAGAAGAATTATTTTAGCCACCCACCCCCACTACTCTACTCCTGCTGTAGTTGAAATAATTTAGCTAAAGTTCAGGTGCAGCTATAGTTAGAGCACCTCTGATATTAGGATATTAGGAGAGAATATATGTTTCTCGGAGACAGAAACAGTACTGTTTTCCTTCATAAATCTCTACACCCCTTAATATAGTGTTGTGTACATGACAGGTTTCTAGGAGCTATTAACTACTGAAAAGTCCTTATTGTATAAGACCTACTCTTGCCGGCTGGAAATGGCCTTGGAGTTTTCTGCTGCAATCTCAATTTCAGATGCCTTTAGTTTCTGCAGCATTCTTAAGAACATCAGAATTTGCTCTGAGAGTTAGCTTGGAGAGAGAATAGGTCAGTAAAAGCGGCTGTTGACTTCCGAAAAGAATATAGCTCCGAAGATGGTGTGTTCAGATGGTCACAGGTCTGAGGTTTTAAGAGAAGTTTGACTTTCGATTGTGTTGAGCCTGTTAGGACCATGACACAGAGTGGGCAGCGCCTTTATAGTTCAGGTGCAGGTGCAGGTGCTTTCTCGAAAGGGCCATGCATTCTAGAAAACATCTGGCTCCCCCATCCATGGATATAGATAACAAGTCTAAGAAATGCTTTCCATGTTAAGTAAATCACATAGTGGGGGGCGCCTGGGTAGCTCAGTCGTTAAGCGTCTGCCTTCGGCTCAGGTCATGATCTCAGGGTCCTGGGATCGAGCCCCGCATCGGGCTCCCTGCTCCGCGGGAAGCCTGCCTCTCCCTCTCCCACTCCCCCTGCCTGTGTTCCCTCTCTCGCTGTCTCTCTCTCTGTCAAATAAAAAAAAAAAAAAAAGTAAATCACATAGTGGGCCTTTAGCATACCAGTGTCAAATGAAGCAGAAAGGTCTTTCTTCTAATGAGTGACTGATGTTTGAAAAAGATTAGGTGTGAATGAACATCTCACCCCTGGCAGGTGCTCAGGAGCAGTAAAGGAATATTCTCCAGTTTAGAGCTCCAGAAGGCTCCTTGGTCCTTCAGATATCCTCTGTTACCCTGATGGACTAGGAACTTAAATGACCTGTGCCCAGCATCCTTCATGGTCTTCAGCTCTATTGCTTGATGCTTCAAAGAAACTGGGGAGGCTTGGTTTCCAGTGACTAGTGGGTGGTGATGGGCTCCACACATTTCCAAACAGGATAGCGAGGGAGACAGTTTGGATTTTTGCCTTTCAATGTGGTACTGCCTTGTTGAGCTTTAACTCATGACAAGTAGGTAAGTTGATTCTGTGGTCTGCTGGGTAATTATGTGTTCTAAGTAAGATTAACTTCTTAATTACTTCGAAGGAGAAGCTGTAATATTGAACTGTGATTGTTTTTGGCAGGCAGCCAGGGAGCAAGCACAATTAAATGTGTGACTACTTCTTTCCAACTATGAAGGGCATACCTGTAGGTAGGATTATTTAACCACTGCATCAAGACAGACTGAAGTAGTTGCATCAAACATGAATAGAGATTAAATGTAGAAACAAACTTCTTTACACTCAAGTTTTATTTTTTAAGGAATATTCTTTACTAAATTATTTTGTACTTTACTAATAAAGCTTAAGGAGTAAATAATGGGAAATGATTGGGAATATCTTTTCTTTTTCTCAAAAGTACAGTTTCAGATTTTATAATTCAATAAATATTTTTGAAATAATAGAAGGGAGGAAAAATTCTGTTTCCTGCCACTCTTCTAAGTTCTCTGGCTGGGGCCCTATAACTTGGATGGGCAAAAGGCAGAATAATAAGAAAAAACATACACTTTTTAAAAAAAGATTTTATTTATTTGACAGAGAGAGACACAGCGAGAGAGGGAACACAAGCAGGGGGAGTGGGAGAGGGAGAAGCAGGCTTCCCACTGAGCAGGGAGCCTGATGCGGGGCTCGATCCCAGGACCCTGGCATCACGACCTGAGCCGAAGGCAGACGCTTAATGACTGAGCCACCCAGGTGCCCCAAAACATACACATTTTTAATATAAGTTCTATATGACACAGGAGCCTTCATAAAGTAATGAAGAGCTAAAGGAACAGTTGAGCCTGAGTGTTTTTATACTAGGTTTGATGAATAATAATAATAAAAAAAAAAAGCCTTAGGACAAAAGGGTGTGAGCTAAGGGTAGTAAACTGGGAGAAACAACACTGGCTCTATGTTTGGATTTCTCCTGGCATCCCTGTCTTCACAGGTAAGGATGTGCTTTATAAGGAGGTTTAGGAAGGGCACCTCTCACAAGAGAGCGTTATGTATGACCTACTTCGGAGGAAAAGGAAGAAGTCAGAGAGTTCTTCCTGTACCTGCCATGTCAAATATTCAATATGCCGAGGTGCCATATTTTGGAGTAGTGTATTCTGATTCCATTAATACTATTATTATAAAGTTAAACTGTGGATTCTAACTATTTCCTCTAATCCTTTACTTGTGCTAATCAGTACCCAGCTGAAGGGTGACCCTCTGCAAATCTCCAGAGGGCTCTCTTTAAGCAGTTCTCTCTTCTCCTGTAACCTGTCCTATGAACTCTAGCTGCCTTGGTCTCCTTGGACTCCCAACTTTGTCTTCTCAACTCAGACCATTGAGCTATTCCTGCGTTCCCCCTTTCTAAGTCTAGAAAATCTCTCCAGGCAGTAAGCTGAGGTAACCATTCAATTCACTTCATGTGATTCTCAGCTCTTGGGGAGTACTGTTCTTCATGGTCTGTGATGGGGTTCAAGACATGCTACCCCAGAATATGGCACCTTGGCGTGTTGCATATTTTAAACCAAAGGATTTGAGAAATGACATATGCAGGAAGAACTTGCTGACTTTCCCCTGTAGCGGGTGATAAAACCCAAGAAGTACATTTTTTCCCAGCTTTATTGAGATATAATTGACATATAACATTGTGTAAGTTTGAAGTGTACAGTGTGTTTTATTTGGTACACTTACATGTTGCAAAATGATTACTCTCCTTGAATTAGCTAGCATCTTCATCATGTCACATAATTACCATTTCCTTTTTGTGGTGAGAACATTTAAGATGTACACTTCTCACAACTTTCAAGTATACAATATAGTATTGTTAACTATAATCACCATGCTGTATATTAGATCCTGAGAATTTATTCATCTTACAACTGGAAGTTTATACCTTTTACTAATATCTCCCTAGTTCTCTCATTCCTCAGCCTCTCGCAACTACCATTCTATTCTTTGTCTCTGAATTCAGCTTTTTAAAGATTCCATTATAAATGATATTGCTTGTCTTTCTCTGTCTGGTTTATTTCACTTAGCATAATGCCCTCAAGTTTCATTCATGTCACAAAAGGCAGGATTTTCCTTCTTTTTCATGGCTGAATAATAAATATTCCATTGTATTATGTATGTATCTCTCTCTATATATGTATACTACATCTTTTTTTTTTTTTTAAAGATTTTATTTATTTATTTGACAGAGAGACATAGTGAGAGCAGGAACACAAGCAGGGGGAGTGGGAGAAGGAGAAGCAGGCTTCCCTCGGAGCAGGGAGCCCGATGTGGGACTCGATCCCAGGACCCTGAGATCATGACCTGAGCCGAAGGCAGACGCCTAACGGCTGAGCCACCCAGGCGCCCTGTATACTACATATTTATCATTGATGGACACTTAAGTTGTTTCCATGTATTGGCTGTTTTGAATAATGCTTTAATGAACGTAGGAGTGCAGATATCTCTTTGAGACCCTGTTTTCATTTCCTTTGTATATATTCACAGAAGTAGGATTGCTAGATCATATGGTAGCTCTATTTTGAATTTTTTGAGGTGACTCCATACTGTTTTCATAGTGGCTATGGAATTTACATTCCCACTAACAGCACACAAAAGTTGCCCTTTTCCTGCATCCTTTACCAACACTTGTTATTTCTTTTGGCTATAGCCATTCTGTCAGGTGTAAAGTGATGCCTCATTGTGGTTTTGATTTGCATTTCTCTGATGATTAGTGATATCACGCATCTTTTCACGTACCTGTTGGCCACTTGTATGTCATCTTTGGAAAAGTGTCCATTTAGGTCTTCAGTCCATTTTTATTTTTATTTTTTTTAAAGATTTTATTTATTTGACAGAGAGAGAGACAGCGAGAGCAGGAACACAAGCAGGGGAGTGGGAGAGGGAAAAGCAGGCTTCCTGGCAAACAGGGAGCCCGACGTGGAGCTCGATGCTAGGACCCTGGGATCATGACCTGAGCTGAAGGCAGACGCTTAATGACTGAGCCACCCAGGCTACCCCTTCAGCCCATTTTTAAATCAGGTTGGTTGTTGTTGCTATTGAGTTGTAGAAGTTTTTTTTCTATATTTTGAATATCAATCTCTTATCACATATATGACTCACAAGTGTTTTTTTTTCCATTCCATAGGTTGTGCTTTCATTTTGTTGATTGTTTCTTTTGCTGTGCAGAAACTTAGTCATTTGATGGAGTCCCATTTAGTAATTTTTGCTTTTCTTGCTGTGCTTTTGGTGTCCTATCCAAAAATATCATTCTGAGGACCAGTGTCATGGAGCCTTATCCCAATACTTTTTTTTTTCTAGGAGTTATGATTTCACTCCTCATGTTTAAGTCTTTAATCCTTTTTGAATTAATTTTTGTGAGTGGTATAAGACAGAGATCTAATATCATTCTTCTGCATGTGGTTATCCAGTTTTTTCACCATTTATTGAAGAGACTCCCCTTTTCCCATTGAGTAATCTTGGCTCCCTTGTCTAATATTAGTTGACTGTATATGCAATGGTTTATTTCTGGGTTCTCAATTCTGTTCCATTGGTCTATGTGTCTATTTATTTGACAGTACCTTATTGTTTTGATTACTATAGCTTTGTAGAGTAGTTTGAAATCAGGATGTGTGATTCCTCCAGCCTTGTTTTTTCTTTCTCAGTATCATTTTGGCTATTTGTGGTCTTTTCTGGGTCCATATGAATTTTAGGATTGTTTTTTCTTATTTCTTTTTTTGGGGAAGATTTTTATTTCTTTTTTTTTAAAGATTTTATTTATTTATTTGAGAGAGAGTGACAGAGAGCATGAGAGGAGAGAGGGTCAGAGGGAGAAGCAGAATCCCCACTGAGCAGGGAGCCAGATGTGGGACTCCATACAGGGACTCCGGGATCATGACCTGAGCCAAACGCAGTCACTTAACCAACTGAGCCACCCAGGCACCCAAGATTTTTATATCTTAAGTAATCTCTACACCCAGTGTGGGGCTTGAACTTACAACCCCAAGATCAAAAGTTGCGTGGTGTACCAACTGAGCCAGCTAGGCACCCTAGGGTTTTTGTTTTTGTTTTTTGTTTTTTTGTTTTGTTTTGTTTTGTGAAAATTGGCATAGGAATTTTGATAAGGATTGCATTGGATCTATAGTATGGACATGTTAGCAATATTAATTCTTCCAATCCATGAACATGGGATATCTTTCCATTCATTTGTGCTGTCTTCAATTTCTTTCATCAGAATCTTACAGCTTTCAGTATACAGATCTTTTACCTCCTTGGTTAAATTTATTCCTAAGTATTTTACTGTTTTTGAGGCAATCATTAATGGGATTTTAAAAAAAATCTTAAGATGTTGTATTGTTAATGTATAGAAATGCAACTAATTTCTGTACGTTGATTTTATATCCTGCAATTTTACTGAATTTGTTGATTAGTTCTAATAGTTTTTAGTAGAGTCTTAGGATTTTCTTTATATAAGATCATATCATCTGCAAACAAACACAGTTTTACTTCTTCCTTTCTGATTTGGATGTTCTTTATTTATTTTTCTTGCCTGATTGCTCTGTGACTTTCAGTGCTATGTTGAATAGGAGTGGTGAAAGTGGGCACTCTTGTCTTATTTGCAGTCTTAGAGGAAAAGCTTTCAACTTTTCACCATGAGGTATGATGTTGGTTGTGGGTTTGTCATATATGACCTTTATTATGTTACATTCCTTGTATACTCAACTTGAGTGTTTTTATCATGAAAGAATGTTGTGTTTTGTCAAATGCTTTTTCTGCATCTATTGAGATGATACGATTTTTCCTTTCATTCTATTAATGTGGCCTATCAAATTCATTGATTTGTGTATGTTGAATCATCCTAGGGATAAATCCCACTTGATCATTGTATATGATCCTTTTAACGTACTGTTGAATTCTGCCTCTGTGTTCATCAGGAATATTGGTCTTTAGTTTTTTTTGTAGTGTCCTTTTCTAGCTTTTGTATCAGGGTAATGCTGGCCTTGTAAAATGAGTTTGGGAGGGTTCCCTAAAAAGGACTTTCTGACCTTCCCCTGAAGTAGGTCATAAAACCCGCATGTGAGAGGTGCCCATATAACCAGAGGACATCAGCATCTTTATCTCTGAAAATGAAGGGACACAGAGTGGAACCTGAGCAAACAGGCATTGCTAAGTTTCCTACAGTTGACTACACTTACCTCATACTCTTTGTCTTATAGTATCTTTCCATGCGTTTCCACTCTTCATCAAATCTAGCATAAAATCTCTCATGTTTAACTGTTTCTTTGGGCTCTCATTTCCTTATGAAGGCTCCCATGTTATATAATACTTACATTAAATAAATTTGTATGTTTTTCTCTTGTTGATCTGTCTTTTGTTACAGGGATCCCAGTTGAGAACTTACTAGGGTAAGGGAAAAAGATACCCAAAGTCTTGAAAACTATTGTTTCACATATCTTGTTTGTTTATTTTTTATCTTTTTAAAAAAGATTTTATTTATTTATTTGAGAGAGAGAGAGAGAGAACACAAGCTGGGAGGAGGGGCAGAGGGTGAGGGAGAAGCAGACCCCCTGCTGAGCAGGGAGCCTGACTTAAGACGCTGGGATCATGACCTGAGCTGAAAGCAGACACTTAACAGACTGAGCCACCCAGGCACCCCTATTTGTTTATTTATTTGGTGTTTTACTCCATTTTGGTCAAAAGCAGAAATCTCTTTTCCGAACTATGCTTGCATGTTTATTCTTTTTTACTGAAGGATCAACTTGTCTAGCTGTAGAACCATTAAATTTGTGTTTGTTTGTTTTTGTTTCTGGGATTTTCTTTCCCATTGTATCTTCTAACTAGTTACTATATGATTATAAGATGCCCTTATTGAGTGATTTTCTAAAAAAGAAAATCAGGAATGGTATTCTTTGAATGCCCTGAAGGCCCTTTCATAAGTGAGGTTTGCCTGTAGTTATTTTTTTGGGCAATCTTTTATGATGTTAAGTTAGGTATCAGTATTATATATACTTCATAAAGCAAATTTGGCAACAGCTTAAGATTCTTTTTCTATGTTCTGGAATAATTAAGTAGCATAGAGATTATAAATTATTTAAAGGTTTGGTAGAATTTCTCTCATAAAACCACATAGGTCTGGTGCTTCTTTTTGGGAGTAGTTTTTATTTGGGAAGAATAATTTTCTCTATTCTATGAAAATTGATATTTGATTTTTATCTGTATTGGGGTCAAATTGGGGAAAGTGCATCTTTTTTGGAAAGTATCCCTTTTCTCTAGGTTTTCGAATTTATTTGCTTAGAGTTAGTGAAAGATTGTTTTTTGGTATTTTAAGCATATCTTCTGTTTCAGTATTCTTTCCCATTTGTAATTTTCTTATTTTACCTATGCGTTCTCATTTTTTATCTTGAGCATATTTGCTAGTAGGTTTTTTGGGTCTATTTTCTTGACTTTTTTTTTCCTCTTAAAAAATATGCATTTTAAAGTTTATTTAGGGGGTACCTGGGTGGCTCAGTTAAGTGTCTACCTTCGGCTCAAGTCATGATCTCCAGGTCCTGGGATTGAGCCCAGCATCGTCAGGCTCCCAGCTCAGTGGGGAGTCTGCTTCTCCCTCTCCCTCTGCCTCTCCCCCTGCTTGTGCTCTGTCTCTCTCAAATGAATAAATAAAAAATCTTTAAAAAAATACAATTTATTTAGTAATCTCACTCTTTTATAAAAAAAAATCTTTGTTTCCTTTGGTTTACTAGCCTTTTAGAAGGTACCTTTTCTTTTTTGTTTGTTTTATTTGATTAATTAATTAATTTAGTTAGTTAAAGATTTTATTTATTGATTTGACAGAGAGAGACACAGCGAGAGAGGGAACACAAGCAGGGGGAGCGGGAGAGGGAGAAGCAGGCTTCCCGAGGAGCAGGGAGCCTGATGCAGGGCTTGATCCCAGGATCCTGGGATCATGACCTGAGCCGAAGGCAGACGCTTAATGACTGAGCCACCCAGGTGCCCCTAGAAGGTACCTTTTCTTCCCAGAAGAGAGTTTTGTTTGTTCCGACCACTTCTAGAATCCCACTGTCCCCTTCTTTTTTCCACATGGTTGATGTCTGATTCTAAGTTTGGCTATGTTGGGTTATAGTATTTATTTTATCACTTATATGTAAATTGAAATTCACAGTAATATCTGACTCCTAGTTATTCTCTGGGTGTGGGTTATGGGTGGTTTTACTTGCTTTCCTTTGGTGGATATATGGACAAATCTGGATTCAGGTAGTTTCTACTATCTGCAAGGATGGTGAAAGATTAATTCAATAAAAGATCAATAAAAGGAAAAGGTACGACTGAGAAATATTGACTAAAGGGGAATATTTTAGATGAAAGATCTAAGAAGACCTTGAGAAGAGGTGACATTTGAGTAGAGGCCTAAATAAAGTGAGGAGGTGAACCAGATAAGAGCTAAGGGAAGAGTGTTCCAGGAAGACGATACGGTAATTGTAAAGGCCCTAAAGCAGGATGAAGAAGGACCAGCAAGGAGGCCAGGGCAGCGCAAGTAAAGTCAATGATAGGAAAAATAGTAGCACCTGGAGTCAGAGAAGTAGCCAGTCAGACCATGGGATTTCAATTTTTTTTCTTTTTGAAAGATTCTTCTTTTTTTTTTTAAGATTTTATTTATTTATTTATTATTTATTTATTATTTATTATTTATTATTTATTATTTATTATTTATTTATTTTATTTATTTATTTGACAGAGAGAGACAGCGGAGAGGGAACACAAGCAGGGGGAGAGGGAGAGGGAGAAGCAGGGGGAGTGGGAGAGGGAGAAGCAGGCTTCCCGCCGAGCAGGGAGCCCGATGCGGGGCTCAATCCCAGGACTCTGGGATCATGACCTGAGCCACCCAGGCACCCCAACATTCATTTATTTTGGAGAGAGAGAGAGAGCGAGCGCAGGGTAGGGGCAGAGGTGGTAGTCTAGTGGAGAGTTTGGAGGGGAGATTTTAAAAATGATACAACTAGTGCTAACTGTATAATTAGAGTCTAGGTGGGACTGTTGGAATGGGAGGCTGAGGGGGCTGGGTAGCAAGCTTACAGGGAGTGAGGAGGTCAAGGAACAAAAATGCCAGAGTGTTGGGTGTATCCTCCAATATGAAGTCAATGTCACCAGGAATGTTGGCAGGAGTAGAAGTAGATGCTGGTGCAGAAATCAAGGAATGGGACAGAGTACCCGAGGGGTGGTGCACAATGCAGGAGGCTAGCAGATGGTATGGGCGCAGGGACATGCTTTGTTTCTCGGTGGGTGCTGTTGGTGGTGGCGGTGGAGGGAACAGCCTGAAAGCAGCAGTGAGGAGGACAAGTGAATGAGATAAAAGGACTTACAGATCTCCCTGCTTATAATAAGCACTCTAGAAGTGGTAGCTGAGACTTAGTACTAAGTGTCTGGGGAATAAAGGATCTTGAAAATGTAAAGCTGTGTTCAAAGTGGGCTCCGAAAATGTGAGTGTTCAACAGGGTCCCAAGCAAAAACCAGCTCCCTTACTAACCTGAAGGGCAGTTCTGGCCTCCTGTATCTGAACGTGGATTTCTCCTACTGACTTGAGAGAACGCTGGTGGATACTAATCTTAGTCTAGCCATCTCTGCCGTGCTGGTTTCTCTGTGCATTACATAAATGATGCAGGAAAAGGCAGATTATTAGCAGTCTATGAAATGATCAGATGTAAGAAGTTTAACGCGGTGCTTTTTAGTTTAAATGTTATAGCTGTTTGAGGGATCCAGCAGCATGAGTGATTAAAGTTAACTGGCTCCCCATTGCCCAAACTCTCCTGGAAGGCTTGGAAAAATGAGAGTTAGGGTTAGATGTAAAAAGTCAAATAAACGCTAACATCTAACTCGGACTTTGCCCTGGCCTCCTGCTCATTTAGAATGATTTGATCATTATGTTCACTGAGAAAGTCAAATTAATAAGCTTGTTCTGCATGGTTAACTGCATGGGTCCAAAGACTCTGAGGCATAACTTAAATATTTTTAGAGATTCCTGGAGGGAGGAAAGCCTAGGAAGTTAGGACTTGAAACATGGAGCCAATAGATATTCATGTTTGCTTCTAGTTTATCCTAGGGAATATTGATCATTTCCAAGGACTGATTTAGAAGTAGCACATCTGAGAAGATAATTGGAACATTTAATCTGCCTATCAGCAAAAGTGAAAGAAGCAGGGATTTCTTATATTAATGTTTCATTTGAGATCAGCTGGTAAGATAATTTCATATTGAAACAGAGAGCGATCTAGAAGTAAGGTGAGTAAGAATGGATTATGTTTGCTCAATGTTCAGTTCACTTGCTGAAGGACATTAAGCTCCAAAAGTTTTTCCATATTAAAATATTTTTATTAGTTTCAGAAATTATAATATTACTATGTGGTTATCACTGGAAATTTTAACAATGCAGAAGTATATGGTGTAAAATGTAAAAGTCCTCTTTGAGACTCTCCTGCTTGCTGTTCCACACTTTGTAGGTATTCATGACAGTTTGGTGTATATCTTTCCTAACATTTACCCTATGCACATGCAAATGTACTTTTAATAATAAAAATGTATCATATTATACATTCTATTCAATTAATTGGTTTTGGTTTATTTTCTTCTCTTGCTCTCTATATACACACATTCATATATATTTTTATATTGTTACTCATCTGCCCCATTCTTTTTAACAACCATATTTTCTTTTTTTTTTTTTTTTTAAGATTTTATTTATTTGACAGAGACACAGCGAGAGAGGGAACACAAGCAGGGGGAGTGGGAGAGGGAGAAGCAGTCTCCCCATGGAGCAGGGAGCCTGTTGCGGGGCTCGATCCCAGGACCCTGAGATCATGACCTGAGCTGAAGGCAGACGCTTAACGACTGAGCCACCCAGGCGCCCCAACAACCGTATTTTCTTTCTTTTTTTTTTAAGAGGGAGAGAGCATGCACGCACACACACTAGTGGGGTGAGGTGGGGCAGAGGGAGAGCGAGAGAGAGAATCTTAAGCAGGTTCCACACCCAGCATGGAGCCTGTCACCAGGCTTGATCTCACCAACCTGAGCACAAGACCTGAGCCAAAATCAAGAGTTGGCTGCTTAACTGACTGAGCCACCCAGGCACCCCCCAACTGTATTTTCAATATTATGGCTGTACCATATTTTAAGAAACTAGGTCTCTTTTGACAGTTGTTTGTTTTTTGCTGTTACGAATCATTCTGTAACAGACATTCATTTACATTTGCCTTTGTACCCTTGTGCAGTGTACACATGCCAAGAATTGAAGTTGTAGGCTGGAAGAATAGGAAAATTTTGATGTGGCTAAAGCTCTCCAGTGGATGAGAATACCTGTTGACCCCACACAGTGGATGATACCAGCCTTTTAAATCCAGTCAACAATAGAATACCATTCTATTATTTTAATCTGCATTTCTTGAATTATTAGCATTGTTGAGCATCTTCTCATGTTAATAGAGTTTTCTCTTTTCCATGTTGTCTAAGTTCTGTAACCATTTTTGCATCAGTTTATCTTTTTCTTATTGATTTGTAAGAGTTCACTGAATCTGAGACAAATGCATTGTCTGCAACATGTACTACAAATATATGTACCCATTTTCTTTCAGTTTCTGACTTTGTTTATAGTGTGTTTTGTCATTTCTTTTGCAGTTTATTTATTTATTTTTATTTTTATTTATTTATTTTTTTTGAGAGGGAGAGAGAGAGTGCAAGTGAGGGAGGGGTGGGGCAGAGGGAGAGGGACAGAGACTATTAAGCAGGCTCCAAACCCACTGTGAGCCCTACTTGGGGCTTGATCTCACGATGCTGAGATCATGACCTTAGCCAAAATCAAGAGTTGGTCGCTCACCCAACTGAACCACCCAGGTGCCCCACTTTTGCAGTTTAAAGATTTATTTATTTATTTGAGAGAGAGAGAGAGTATTCATGAGAGTGTGCATGCATGGGGGGAGGGGCAGAGGGAGAGAATCTCCAAGCAGACTCTCCACTGAGCGTGGGGCCCGAATTTGGGGTTCGATCCCTTGACCCATGAGATCCCGACCTGAGCCAAAACCAAGAGTTGGCTGCCCAATGGACTGAGCCACCCAGACTCCCTGTCCCCCACTTTTGCAGTTTAAAAGAAATATTCCAGTTTGATGACTGAAGGCTAATTTTAGGTTCCTGAGTAGCATTTGGTTTGAGGGTCCTCTAGCCCCTGCCCATAGCAGTCCCCCTGCCAGGTGTGCCATGGTTTTCTCCTCCGGCAGGCTCTCCAAGATAACAGGAGCCCACTGAGTGCTTGTTTGTGGTGCTATTCGATTACTGTGTCCCTTACAGGCAATGTGTTTTAGTGGCAAGAGTATGGATTTAGATTTAGAAGTGCTTGGGTTTTATTTGTTATTTGTTTCTTTCTTTCCCTGCTGTATACTAATGGTGTGTGATTTTCAGTGAGTTTCACTCTTGAAGCAAGGATTACACCTGTAATGTCTCACAGGACTATTGTGATAGTCACAGGATATAATGAAAGCAAAATGACATAAGCTATAAAGGGCGCTGTACTTATTTTTATTATGTGACAGGTCTTTGAGGAAGACCACAGGAAGTTGTAGAAGTGTGACACTGTCTTCTCCCATGCCTCCCTATGCCCTGGGTCACACATTCTGAGTCTTATTAATTCTACTTGTATACTCATTTGTTTTTAAATTTATTGTTAAGTGAATGAATACTTTGAGGATTTTTTTTTTTTTAAAGTAAGCTCCATACCCAATGTGGAGCTTGAACTCACAACCCGGAGATCAAGAGTCACATGCTCTACAGACTGAGCCAGCCAGGTGGCCCCTAATTTTACTTCTTAATAGACTGGAATTCTTCTCTTCCCTTCCATTCCTACTACAGTCATCCTAATCCAAATCAGAGCTGGATCAAAGATGATTCAGCTTGGTAACTGACCAGGGTGCTGTATGATAAGGGAGTGCTAAAACAACTAGAAATATGAAATGGAGAAAATTGGTTAGAAGTGACTAGGGGGGAGAGAAGTGAGACCCTGTCCCTCCCATCCCCCAGCAGGGCTGCTCTGAACTGTAGCATAGGGTGTGCACTGTACAACCAGCACACCGTATGGGATGGTCCTGCCTGAAGGATATGCCCTTGTCAGATGGCCCCTAGGTCTGCTTGGAAGGAGGACAAGGTCTACTGAGTGTCATGGTTTGTTCTGTTGATCAGGGTATTTGGGGGCCAAATGCAGTTCTGAAGGGCAGCGGAAGAGAGGCTTCTTGGCCTCATATTCCTTGAGCAGTTTCAGATGTGTCTCTAAATCAGTGTTGAACAAATATGTGAAGACCACTGGTTAGATAATACCCCAAATTATGAGCCCACACATCTCCATTCTGCCCTCGTCTAAGTCTGTCCTAGTGCACATGGGTTTCTCCACTTGTCCCCTCAGCCACACTCGTGTCCTCCCAAACAGTCCAAGCCATAGCCAGGCTGATCGGTAGGAAAGGGCAGCTTCATCATGTCACTTTCCTGCTGGAAAGCCTTCGGTGGATTTCTGTGGCTCTGAGGATGAAAACCCAAATCCTTAGCGTGGCCTAAGAGTTCCCATGAGGTGGGTCCTCTTTCCCCTCGCACCACATTGCTGCAGCGCTCCTGCGCAGGTCACCCTTGTAATGGCCTGCTCCCACTCGTCTTTCCCTTGCTCACTGCTACTCAGCCTAAGCTCAGACTGAAGGCTGCCTCCACAGAGAGACCTTCCCTGACACCCCAGGCCGTCAGGTCCTCTGTCAGATGCTTTCTCTTTATAGCTTGCTCTTTTTGTAGCACTTAACGACCAGTAGTACGAACCACTTTGTTGTCTAATTTTTTGTGTCTTGTCACTCACCCTTGCTTAATGAGGACAGGCATTCTGTCTGTCATGTTCATTATTGTATCCTTAGCAGCTAGAAATACATCTTGTATACACTAGACACCCAGAATTGATTTGGGGCAAGATATATCAATACTTGTGGCAATTTGGGAAATTTAAATGGGACCAGGCTTTTGTCCTGCCGGAATCTGGGCATTTGCCAGGCAAGTGGGGCCTTTGCAAAGGAGGGGCCTCCTTTGGCTGAGAAGGACATCATGCTGGAGGCCTGTAAACATACGTAGCCTACGAATGGTTCCACCTACCCTAACGCTGCCTTTTTAATGACGTCTTATCTCTTTCAAGGCCACCTGGACCCCAACATCTTATGGTGATGGTTCCTCTTCCCGTTTTGTCTCTTTGTTTCTAATCTGACTTGATGAATGGGAAAGGATCGAAGCTGGGTATCAGGAAACCCCCACCACCATCCTTGCCCCCTGGGCTTGGGAAAGAATTTAAAGTCCTGAGCTATGACCCTATGGATATGCTACTCCTCTGGCAGGGGATTTTGAGATGACTCTACTGCTAATGAAATTAGGCTTCTTCTCTCATTTGATCCAAGAGTCAAATTTTCAAGTAGTCTTCAGCTTTCAGTTTGAAAGCACGTGCCACTTCCTCTTTCATTGCCTTGCAGGAAACTCAGCAGATTGAAGACGCAAGTTGCTCTTGCCCAGAACCCTGCCAAAATTCTTTGCTGCATATAGTGAAGACCATCAATACTAGGAAAATGGAAGAGAGTGAGTTAAGTGCCCAGGATGCCAGACTCTAGCTTTGCCATCGGCTCAGGAATTTAGACAGAACTGGGTTAGATGTTCCCTAGATGCTTACGTAACACTACTTGCTGAGTGGATAGAAGAACTCTGTGTTTACTCTGTCTTATCTTCATGGTCATTTCTTTTATCCAGGGGCTTAAGTATTTTTTTTTTTAATTTCTCATTTATTTTTTAAAGGCTTTTGAAGTTTCTTGTAAAGTTTTAGAGCGAGGGTGCCGGTTAACTGTGTTTGCTCAGCATCAATTAAAACCTTTTCCATGTCAAAGACTATATGGGCCTTGCTTTACCTAGGTATTGTTTCTTAAAGCTCTTTGTACATCTTTTTTTCTCTCTGATCTCCTAAATTGCTTGCTTTGTTGAACTGCAAAGGAAATGCAATTTCCTGTTAATTGTGTCCTTTGAGCTATCTATAAGATTCTGCAAGTTTGGGAGAAAGAGGTTTAGGAAATGTGCCTTGGCTTGATAGTGCCGTCCCCAGGAACGTTCTTATTAAAGTACTTTTGAATGAAGCAGTCAAGCATCTTTCATCCTGGGACGTTAAATTGTATGTAGGGAGTTATTTAATTGTTAGGAGCACAAATGCTTGTTGTTATGCTGGGTGGGGGAGCACATTCATTTTCCTTATTGACTCTCAGGTTAAGAATACATGCATTTTTTATTAGCTAAGCATTTACATCCTCAGCCTGCTAAATAAGAAAAGCAAGTGGGGCTGGCATGATACTGCATTTATACAAAATCATTTCACTCTCTGGGAAGAGAGTTGGAAATCAAGAATGAAGGTGATGGTTAATTTTGCGCAGCTGCAGAGTCTTGGCTCTATATCATATTTGTTTTGGTGATGCATCCTGTTTGTTAGATATGAGTCATTAAGGCTAGTTCATATCCAGAGTTTGAAGAATTGGACTTCATGTCTCCATGACAGGAGTGTCGAAGAATTTATGATTATAATTATTTATTTTTTTAAAAGATTTATTTAGTTATTTGAGAGAGAGAGAGAGGGAGGGAGAGAGAGAGAGGAAGTGTGCATGTACCGTAGTGGGGTAGGGGTAGGTGCAGATGGAGAGGGAGAGAGAATCCCAAGCAGACTCCCAACTGAGCACGGGGCCCTGGGTGGGGGGCAGGGCTTGATCTCATGACCCATGAGATCATGACCTGAGCCAAAATCACGAGAGTCAGATGCTTAACCAACTGAGCCACCCCGGCGCCCCTATGGTTATGTTTTAAAACCACCACAGGTTTGTATTGTAATGTCCCCTGTACTTCCTTCATTGCTTCATTGGGCTATTTTATCCAAAGGCAGCCCAGCAAAATAAGTCAGAGACTGGCAGAGGCATGGTGTGTTCATGGGCTTACCTTTGCAGAGTTAGTGACACGTCAAGGGCATGAGGTGAGGGAGGAGGCAGATTGTGCAGGAAATGAGGGTGGCTGCTTAGGAGAGCTGCTCCAGGAAAGACCTGGTTTAGGTTCTCTACTTAGGCCTGTGTTTTCCAAATGGTGGTGACCTTACCCCCTAAGTCATTTGAGGGAGTGTCGGGGTAAAAAAGGGGCTATTCCTAGAAGGCCAGTTTTACTCAAGGATGTTTGGGAACTCTTATGAGGAAGTTGAAGATGTAGTTTCTCATATATATATATTTTTTTTTGGATAAAAAAATCTATAAAGGATTTGAGCATGGGATTTAGGAGGATGGAGTTGCACACTTGAAAGGATTGCTGTTGCGGTCAGTACTGAGAAGGGGAGAGGGTGAGGTAGGTCCGTGGCACTAGCTAGCCTCCAGGATGTCATTTAAAAGGTTATGGAGAGAGCCAGGGTAGGAGATAAAGGACTGAGTAGGCTGTGTAGTGTAGGAGAATAGAGAGAAATCCGTAGTGACAATGCGTCTAGCTTCAGCCAGGGGGCGGTTAGTGATGCCACCCATTCACGAGAATAAAACCAGGTGGAGGACAATGTATAGGTGGGTGTGAAACATTTCTTTTTCTTTGCTGTATTCGACACTTTCACATCTGGGGCCTTACTGACACTGGAGGGGCTAGCTCTCCCGGGGTTAGCTACTTCCTACTGACAGTTAGCAACCCACCTGTTAGCATGCTTTTCATATACCAATCAACCAATCCCAAATTCTCACCCCCAACACCTCCTTTATCAGTTTCTCACACCTGGGTTACTATTCACCTGCCCTAATCACCCCAAGGCCAAGTACCAGACAGCTAAAAACAGGCTCTAAGCCCCAGAGCCTGCTAAAATGATCCAAACTAGACAACCTAAACTTGCTCACTGTGCTTTGCCTGCTCCTTCCTATGGAAACCGCACTAAAGGTTCTTGCCCTTATTTGACCCCCCACCCACACCCAACTCAATCCCTCCGCCTCCTGACTGAGCCCTGTGCTTCCCTGTGTGACTTCTCTGCAGCACAGTGCCTCCCGTGGGAACTAGAGAGTATAGAGAACTTCTGCCTTCATGACAGTCATTTCTGTGTCTGTGTCTCTTACATACACAATAGGATTTAAAAACAAATCCCAGGTACACTTAAAACAGTGGGGCTGATGGAGAGTTTTATTTTACACTTGAAGTGTTAGGGTCCTGGGATATCTGGATGGAGATGCCTGGGAGTAATCAGACTGGGACTTCAAGGGAAAAATGTCCCCATATTTCCTTACCATTGTGTCTCATAGGGTTGCTCTGGAAAATAGGTGAGCTTATGTAGGAGAAGGGGCTATGAGGATTATGAAGTACTACTAAATAAAAAGTAATCTTATCACTTTCCTTTACAGTCTAGGGCTGTGTGCTGTTGAAATACTGTACTTCACTGAGAGTAAGTGAAAAAGGAATTTTGCCATATCCATTTGTTTTTGAATCTCTCCAGACAGAAACTTTTACAGGAGTTCCACTGGCTGAATATCACTGGCTTGGGTTTGATTTTTAAAAGGGGAGCCTGTCCTACCAACAGAAAAGGGGACTGTTAGGAAGTGAATATTTTTCTTTGTTATGATCCAGAGTTAGTAATTGGAGGTGTAAAATAAGAGTACATTAACCATGACAGCATAAAATCAAGATTTGGATTTCCTTTCTTGGAAACTAAGCTGTGTGATATAAGGGAGAAGGATGGTGGTATAAGGGAGAGAGCTAGCTAGCTTCCTTGTTCAGGGAAGCCTTGTAATTACAAGATGGCTGCTGCAGCTCCAGCCATCAAATCTACATTCAGATAGTAGGAAGGGTTAAGAACAAAAGGGAACCTGTTAATTGAATCAGCCCCCTTTTAAAATACCTTTCATAGAAATACACTCATGAGCTTGTACATACATCATGTTGCTCAGAATTTAATCACATGACCACCCATATGTGCAAAGGAGGCTGGGAAATATTTTTTATTCTTATGTTAATCCCCATACATTACATCATTAGTTTTAGATGTAGTGTTCCATGATTCATTGTTTGTGCATAACACCCAGTGCTCCATACAGAATGTGCCCTCCTCAATACCCACCACCAGGCTAACCCATCCCCCATCCCCCTCCCCTCTAGAACCCTTAGTTTGTTTTTCAGAGTCGATCGTCTCTCATGGTTCGTCTACCCCTCCGATTTTCCCCCCTTCATTCTGCCCCTCCTGCTACCTTCTTCTTCTTTTTTTTTTTCTTAACATGTATTGCATTATTTGTTTCAGAGGTACAGATCTGAGATTCAACAGTCTTGCACAATTCACAGTGCTTACCAGAGCACATACCCTCCCCAGTGTCTATCACCCAGTCACCCCATCCCTCCCACCCCACCCCTCACTCCAGCAACCCTCAGTTTGTTTCCTGCGATTAAGAATTCCTCATATCAGTGAGGTCATATGATACATGTCTTTCTCTGTTTGACTTATTTCGCTCAACATAATACCCTCCAGTTCCATCCACGTCGTTGCAAATGGCAAGATCTCATTCCTTTTGATGGCTGCATAATATTCCATTGTATATATATACCACATCTTCTTTATCCATTCATCTGTCGATGGACATCTTGGCTCTTTCCACAGTTTGGCTATTGTGGACATTGCTGCTATAAACATCGGGGTGCACGTACCCTTTCGGATCCCTACTTTTGTATCTTTGGGGTAAATACCCAGTAGTGCAATTGCTGGATCATATGGTAACTCTATTTTCAACTTTTTGAGGAACCTCCATACTGTTTTCCAGAGTGGCTGCACCAGCTTGCATTCCCAGCAACAGTGTAGGAGGGTTCGGCTGGGAAATATTTTTAAGCTGGGCACATGGCCATGTGCTTGTAGAAGCAATGAGCAGTATCTGCCAGAGGTAAAAAAACAAAACAAAACCACCTTACACTCTTTTGTATAGATTTATTGCTGATCACCATAAACTCATCTTTGTTATCAATAATGGGGCCTGCAAATGTGCATTTCTGATCACGTGGGCCATTATTTTTAGGAAAACACATAACAAAATAAAGCCAAAATATATACTTTCCTGGATGAAATGATTTCTGGGGTTCCCAATGTTTGAGAACCATTTTACCAGGAGAATTTGTTTTCCTTATCCCATAGACAGAGATAGCAAGAGCAGGAACACAAGCAGGGGGAGTGGGAGAAGCAGGCTTCCCGCAGAGCAGGGAGCCCGATGCAGGGCTTGATCCCAGGACCCTGGGATCATGACCTGAGCTGAAGGCAGACACTTAACGACTGAGCCACCCAGGTGTCCCTTCCTTATCCCATAGAAATTCAAACACTACAGCTAAAGTTCTTGTATGTGAGAGCAGTTCTCCATGTGAATTTTCGGCCATTATCCAATCAAGTGCCTGACACCATCCAAATTGGACAAAGAATAGGTGTGCATTCTGCTCCCTGTTTTGTAATTGGGTTAGCTAATTATCATGGTATTTTTTTTTAAATGCTTGTTTGCCTAAAGCCTTACCTTCCTGAAACAGAAAATAGGATGTTTGGTCCCAATTCTACATTGAGTTCTAATTCCCTGATTATTTAAAAAGCCCAAACATAAATTTAATGTCCAGAAGAGATGAGGCAAAAGGCAAAATTCTCTACTAGTTAGTATGGGAGATAGACAAGTCATTTAGAATAAATTGTTAGATTAATCATGAGGGATGAGGAGGGCTTTAGATCAGTGATTCTTAAAGCATATTCCCATAAAACAAAACAAAATTTGGTGAGCTACACTAAGGTTAGTTTGTTGAAATTCCTGTAATGGAGGTTCCCCCAACATCCACTACACCAACTGGAGAAAAATCTAAGTTAGTGGAAGGATATTCTCATGCTTTAAAAAAAAGCTTTTTTTGGGTGTCTGTTTTCACTTAAATACAGACTACTGACAAAGGAACAGGTAGCCAACAATATTAATGTGGAAAACTCAAATAGTTGATCATATTTGGTTGATTTCTTTGTTGACATTCTAACTGACTGCCTGCTTTGTAATGACAACTGGTGTGTGTGTGTGTGTGTGTGTGTGTGTGTGTGTGATGGAGTTAGGTGTATGAGGACTCCTCAAAGAGCCTGGGTTGTGTCCCAGAAAGAACACTGTGCCCCGGTGTTGCTCGGCCCCCCATCCCACTGTACACTGATAGTCTCTCCCAGCTTGAGGGTGCAGCTTCCTGTGACCCTTAATCCGGAAATGCACTTAATCTCTGAGTGCCGCAGGACTATTCCTTTATTAAAATGATACACGGTAGAAGTCTTCAGGATGCCATTTATTTTTACCTTTGTCTTTTTTAAATTGGCTATTGGTGGAGAGTTTAGAAACTACATGCCCCTGAGATCAAGACTTTCATGCTCTACTGACTGAGCCAGCCAGTTGCCCCCTGCCCC
>NC_058403.1:105874856-105891917 GCF_002201575.2 Neomonachus schauinslandi
TCATGCTCTACTGACTGAGCCAGCCAGTTGCCCCCTGCCCCGCCCCCGCCCCCCAACCAAGGCTCCTTTCAATGGAAGTGATGGTGCCCTTGCTGGTATAAAGTTTCACCTCAAAGTTGTAAATAAGTTGTAATGAACATGTTTTAGAAAGTACAGTCATGTTCTGGCATGCATTGATAAAGAGCTGTGTAACTTGTAAGCAAGTTACACAAACAGTTATGAAGTGAATTAGACAACTTAGGGTGAAATCAGTCAGAATATAGATGACATAGCTGCGGACTGTAGAATGCTCAAGACCATTTTAGTTTGTGTCAAAGCCTGGCCCACCAAACAGACACGGAGCATTTCCTCCTTACGTGTCTCTGAAGTGCACTGAGCTGGCTGGAGACTGCCGCACGCCGTAAAAAGTGAAGAGGTCACTGGATGCACCAGCTGCAAGTGAACAGCAGCTGAAGCAGATGGAAGAATGACCGATCTCCGGACCAAGTAGCTGCCCACCTCATTTCCCTGACTAGCTTGCAGATACTGCCTTGTTTGTTGGGGAAAAAAGAAAAGAAAGAAAGAAAAAAGAAAATGGTAGCACAAAAGGAAAAAAGTGGTGGTGGAAACTGCATGGAAGAGCCTGCAATTTACCTTGAGTGAATGTTTTCCTTCTTTCATTGTATGAAAGGATGTAACGATTTCAAATCCAAAGTCACATCTGCGCCTTGGGAAGTAGTTCCTCGTGGGTGCTGGAATCCTCTGCCACCACTTGCTGGTGGTGTGACCTTGGGGAAATTACTTAGCTTATTGATGCCTCAAAATCTTCTGCTGAATGTAGAGTGAATAGTAGCATCTATTCATAGGGTGGTTTTGATTATTAAATGACTCCAACATGCCAAGCGCTGTGAATGGTGTATTGTGAGTACATATTAAGTGCTCAATAAATTTTAGCTATTCTTTTTTTTTTTTAATTATTGTTAAAGCTTTTGCTATTTTTGTAACTGGAACCCATTTCTTAGTGCACAACCCTTCAGCAGCTGGTGAGTCTTGAATTAGAGGTTTTACTAAGATTTTTGGCTGATCTAAATAGGATTAATTTCTGGCTCAGTGTTTAATAACTTCTGTGCCAGAGAAGCAATAGGTGTTTCTGAGGGTTTAATATGAATTTTCAATTAGCAGGATTCAGGTGCCCTAAGATTGAGTTTTGAGGAGGATCTCCCCCCTGCCTTCAAATTTTGACCATAAAATGGATCAAGCTTAATTAGGGAACATTTGGTTTATTATACGAATAGAAATATGAGGCAGTCTAACATTTATGACCATTCAAGTCTAAGATAAGATCTATAAAGGATCTATAGGCAGCACTGACTTGAGTTATTAAGATTTTTAATTTAAAAAAAATGGCCAGGGCCAGTGAAATAATCTTAAAAGATGTTGTTTTTATGGTTTATTTTTCAGATTGAAAGTCAGCTTTGAAAATGTATTCCAAGACACGCACCTGCTACGGGGCTCAAGTAGTTGTAGAAAGCAGAGTTCATTCTTACCTCAGAGCCATGATGGTCCCCATTTCAGTACCTGACTTCTGCTCTACCTCTCTTTAGCCAGCTTAATATTCAGTTATATTTAGAAGAAGCGTGGAGAGCTGCAAATCTTAAGGGATTTAGAAAGATTTTGTGAAATTAGCAAAAGTATCTGCTACCAAGTGTTACCCTATGAATTCATTTGTTGAAATTTACTTTCAGAGGCTTAGGAAAGGATCTACAACATTCAGGGAGAAATGTTAGAGAGAGTGCTAAAAGATCAGTAGTGTGATACTGTCCCTGGGTGATTCTGAAACACGGCACTGTTAAATAATGGAAGCTCCCTGGTGACGTAATCTCTAGTCTTCATGATTTAATTACATAATCATGGAGCTTTTGGACTAACAGACTAATAATTTATTGTACTGGGGTGACAAAGAATGAGTTTTCATGTAATGTTTAGAGATCTTACATAAAACATGACCTTTTGAGGAGAAATAGCCCATCTGTTTAAATTATGCCAGCAAGCAGCATCACGCATTAGCAACAGATACTTCCCTGGGACCATGGGCTGTTGGATTACCATAAAAACCTTCTCATGGCCCTCTTGCACCATTCCAACCCATTCTCTCTCTCAGCCAGGGAGTGTCTGTAAAGATGAATTCATGGGTCCCTCTGCTTAAAGCCCTTCAGTGGCTCCTAGAGTCCTCAAAGGAAGTCCAGACTGTTACTGCATCCTTTCTCTTCAATTCTTAATTTTATTCTACCCCCCCAATCCCCCATTTTATTATTCAGACATCTTGGGTGTACTGAGTCAGCTCAAGGAACTCAAAGATGGCCAGGCTGGAGCTGGATGCATAGGAATCCAAGAGACTGGAGCTGGATTCATAGGAAATCTTTGAGGCCCCAGCTCTGATTCCTGGGGCTCTCCCTGCCATCTGGCTCATTCTCTTTTTCTGCTTTGGCATGCTTGCAGATGGCCACCCCCAAATCCCTGGCCTAGATCTCTTCCCTGCAAGTGATCAGCTGAGATAGGGACTAGCTTCTCAGGCCCTATTGCATGTTCCTGGGAAAGTGAATCTGACTGACTAGAGTAAGATGGGCTCCTTGTTATTCCTCTGAGCCTGGGGGGGATGGTCCATGGGTAGTATTGGCTATGAAAGCAGGCTGTTATTTTGCTGGATAGGAGTGTTCAAAGTGCTCTGAGATAAAACCATTTCCGATATTCAACATTTGATATCTCCCCACCCCTGCCAGTTACTCTCAGATATCTTTTTTTTTATAAAGATTTTATTTATTTATTTGAGAGAGAAAGAATGAGACAGAGAGAGCATGAGAGGGGGGAGGGTCAGAGGGAGAAGCAGACTCCCTGCCGAGCGGGGAGCCCAATGCAGGACTCCATCCCAGGACTCCAGGATCGTGATCCTGAGCTGAAGGCAGTCGCTTAACCAACTGAGCCACCCAGGTGCCCTACTCTCAGATATCTTTAAATAGACTTGGGCTTTTGTCTTTGGTATCAAGAACTGTGATTGCCATCTGCATGGTTTCTTTATGAGAAGCTTTTAAAGCAACCAAGAATTTACTTTTCCAACCATGTTGTATATCTTGTGAATTTTTTCATTTACTTCTCCATTTGTTTAACAAACATTTATTCTCTAGGTTATTTAAGGTGCTCTAATATACAGATGCATGGAATATGATCAAATGTAGTTTATGGTCTAGTTCATTTTTTGGAGGAAACTAATGTTACATATTTATTATTTATTTATTTATTTATTTATTTTTTAATGTTACATATTTAAACTGTATTTACTTGCTTGTCCAGGGTTATAATCCTTTATTCATTAACATTTTCCCCCAGATCTGTCCGAGGATTATGGTGGACAGTCAAATTCTTTCATCATTTACTTGTATAGATGCCTCTGACTTACTTAGGAGTTTTTATTCATTCTAGTTATATGTAGGAAAATAGATATGTTCGGAAAATAGAAAATTTCTGACAGCAACGTTGCATGACACTGAGTTTGACATTAATTAAATAACAGGAGATAGATTTTGTGTAATCTGGGAAGCTGGAGGCTTTAAGATTATGAACACGGAAACTTACCCAAATCATAACCTAGCTCAAAGTTCAAGTTTTGACAATAAACATGCACATGCAAAGAGAAAAATCAGAAAAATCATAGCCTAAATTCAAAAGGAAGTCACAGCTGGCTGCTCCAAAAAAAGAGGGGTGAGCTTTGCAGGCAAAGTCAGCTATAGAGCATGTCCAAAGTATGGGTAGCAGAGTCTAAAACAAACGGAGTTTCACCTCTCTCTTTAATTAGTCTTCCATTTAACTCTTTGTGAGAACTGCTACTGGTGGGGGGTCTTGTACATGGCCGAAGGTTTAGCATTGTATTTTTAAAGTTCGGTAATGTTGAAGGGCTTAAATCCCTAGATTTCTTCGGGTGATAATGGATGAAAAGTAGTAGACCTCAAGACCAGTAGATGAACCTATTTTGTTAAATATTTGAAACCACTTTCTTCTGTAATGAGGGAGGGAGCATACTTGAACTTGAGTTCCTAAAATGGAATACTTAAAAAACATTTGGAAAAGTGTGCCATGATAACCAATGGGAAGTAAATAAGGAGAAGTAAGCCACCCACTAACAAATGCCATCAGTGGATGTGCTCAAGTTCAGCATGATTTTTTTACTCTCAAGCTTCAATTTGAAAATCAGTTTAGCATTCTTAACCTGGTTTCCTTTGTGCTCTGGTTCGAGCTCCCAGGGGATGTCTGGGAGCTTTTCATAAGAAGATGGCATGTTAATAATTGCATAAAGCTTCATCCAAGAGCTCAATTTGAATACATTTTGAGATGGAATGTTATTTTTGCAGTTGGTGATTTGAAAGGTTACTTTAAATCCACTGAGTAAACATACCCAAGTAGGTGAGAGGTTCTTTGGTTATGAAAATGTGCTACTGATGTATGCTAATCATGGCAAAGGTAATCTCCTAATTTTCAATATTAACTAAGTCTGTCCTGTCCTTCTTTATGGAGAGATACAAGAATTAATTAATAGGATTTTTTTTTTAAAGATTTTATTTATTTATTTGACAGAGAGAGACACAGCGAGAGCAGGAACACAAGCAGGGGGAGTGGGAGAGGGAGAAGCAGGCTTCCCGCGGAGCAGGGAGCCCGATGCGGGGCTTGATCCCAGGACTCTGGGATCATGACCTGAGCCGAAGGCAGATGCTCAACGACTGAGCCACCCAGGCTCCCCAATTAATAGGATTTCTGTCTGAGAAAATAAATATGATAAGATGTGGGACTATATACAAAACACATTTCCATAGCCCAAGAGCTGAAGTGCTAATTGAATATAGGTGATCTTCCTGTTTGAAGGAAAATGTAATATAAACTTGGAATCCACTCCTTAATGGACAATGACATTTTGCTCATTGTAAAGACTTTTCTCATCTTGAGGTAGGACAGGATCTAACATGTTTTTTCCAGTAATGCTGATCTGTCAAATTCATACCCAATTTTCTCCTACTCCTACTCCGTTTTCTTTTTCTTTCTTTCTTTTTTTTTTTAAACTATATGTTGTGTTCAGGTGCCTAGTCAAATATAAAGGTCTGAACTCTTCTGGATCTGACTAGTTGACCAGATAGATAATGGGTCTCTGTCCTGGGGATCATTTGTTCTAGCCAGTTTTATTTTATAATGCAATTTTTACATTCAAGGAAATTGTACAATGTTCAGACCACATACTTAGCTCTAAAAGTCCTAGACCTTAATTTGGCTTGGAGGAAAAAGCTGCTGAGATTTGTTATGACAGTCGAAGATAAAATTTAAATTGTTCTATGTATAACACTTAAACAAAAGTTAGACAAATTGCATAGAGCAGTCTGTCTCTGGTGAATTCTTTTTTTTTTTTTTTTTTTTAATTTTCAAGCCATTGTGGACTGATAATTTTGTAGAATATAATAAAGATCAACTACTACTACTAAAAACCAAGACACAAGAAATTCCAAATTTTGGGGCGCCTGGGTGGCTCAGTTGGTTAAGCGACTGCCTTTGGCTCAGATCATGTTCCCTGGGATCGAGCCCCACGTCTGGCTCCTTGCTCGGCGGGGAGCCTGCTTCTCCCTCTCCCCCTGCTGCTTCCCCTGCTTATGCTCTCTCTCTCTGTCAAATAAATAAATAAAAATTCTTAAAAAAAAAAAAAAAGAAGTTCCAAACTTTTCTTAGATTTAACACATATAAAATTAACCTGTCAAATGTTATAGAAGTGTCTAAATTCTTTCAGTTTCTTCACTCATTTCATTTTGGGCCCATTACAGCCAGTTTGCAGACTAGCGTAGGTCCTGGGATTACACTTTGAAACACCAAATCTAATTACTCAGTTGAGGGTGCAAAAGTTAAATCCTATCTAGAAGCTTCTATTTGGAAAACTTCCTAGAATTGTATTTTGATCTAAAGTTGCTATATTAATAGTTGCACAACAGCGGCCTCCTTTTTTCTGACAGATCCTCAGTCAGGTAAATCCTATTCAAGGGAAGTCAGTGTCTGCCCCATCTGGGTGAACCTTGGTTAGTCTCCTTTCTCCAGTTTCCTCCGAATGATTGGTGTAGGTGGGGACCAATTTTGGTCAATGAGATGTGAGGGAAATTGGTGTACTTCTGAGAAAATTTTCTTCTTAAGAAAAAAGATACAAAGAAATAACACAAGGATGTGATGCCTGGAGCTACCACAGCCATCTGGTAACCTATCAGTTTAGGAAGAAACTTGGGTTTTTAATGAATTCTTGAACTGCTGCTAAGTAAATTAGCCATGTTACTACCTTCCAAACTTTTCATCATGTGGGGTTGAAAAAACTATTGTCTAAGCAATGTGTAGTTGATCCTTTTCTTACTTGCAGCGTAAAGCTTGCAAACAGTAATTTAAGAGTAGTTGAATGCATAAATTTTAATAATGAGTTTAGTTTTTAAGGAAAAGCAATAACTGATGAGATGCTTAAAAATCAGTTTTCCATGCAGCAGTCTACCCCAAGGCATGGTTTTTTATCAGGTGGCAGTTCCTAGATTTGTGGGCAAAAAGCCTACAAGGAATAAATGGATCTCTCGGATTTGTTTTGCAAGTCAACCATTTTAAGCAGCACATGTAATAAAAACAAAAACAAAAGCGGAAACACCCAAAGTGTACTGTAGCTGGAAAGGCTGTTTTGTTTTGAGATATGGGGTATTTCTAACCTTTGGGACTGGATAGGTTAAAATGAAGTCTGAATCTTTTGAGTGTTGACGCAAATGTACATAATACTCTCAGAGCAGGCTGTAGGATTTAGATTATCAGTAACTGCTTGAAGCAGCTCTGACGGAAGGGTTGTACGGTCTTTCTTTTCTTCCCCTTGGGCACTCTGCTCCCTGCCTCTAAGTGTACTGAAATGCCTAGATGGAGGAAGATAGAAACTGCAGGGCTTGAGGAATACCAAGTGGTATAAAAAGAGCTACCACAAGAACATTTTGGAAGTTGGAGTGTTTGAGAAGTGGATGAAAAGGAGAAAGGAGATGGAGGCCAAGTGAGGCCATGTAAGCGTGGCAGGCCTTAGAGCTGTGAGATTTTAATTTTTTAAATTATGAAGCGGCTCTTTAAAAGTCTGACATTATTATGTACTGGGTATTGTTCTAAGCATTTTTCTTAATTCATTTAATCCTGAATGAAGCAGATACCATTATCATGCCTATTATCATGTTACAGATGAAGGAAGTGAGTCCAGGGAAGTTAATAACTTGCCTGAGGTCTACCACCTCCCTAGTCTATGCTTTTACCATCAACTATACTCACCCTGCATGGACAAGTACAGAGAATAGTATAAGAATAACCCAGGTAGCCAGTGTTCCACTCTATCATTTAAAGGGATACAACAGGGGTGCCTGGGTGGCTCAGTCGGTTGGCCGTCTGCCTTTGGCTCAGGTCACGATCCCAGGGTTCTGGGATCGAGCCCCAAGTCGGACTCCCTGCTCAGCGGGGAATCTCCTTCTCCCTCTTCCCCTCCACTGACTTGTGCTTGCTCTCTTCCTCTCTCAAATAAATAAGTAAAATCTTACAAAAATAAATAAATAAAGAGATACAACATTACACAACTAGTTGGTCCCTGAGCACCTCTCCCTGCTCCCTTCTGCTCCCCCCCCCCCACTTTCCGTCTGTGATCTTTCTTTCTCTGGCATGAGATTTAGTTCAGTTTTCAGCAGAGAGGCTCTATCTACTTTTTCATACCTCTCCAGGCCCTGCTTAAGCAGCAGTTCTGAAAGCGACTGGCAGTGGTTTTCTCCTTCCTGAACCCAGAGCCACACCTCAGCTCTGAACCTTAGACAGTGAGCCTACCTCTGGACCTCCATTCTAGGGTGGTTCCTTTTAGCCTTCATTTGATGCTCATTTCCCTGCAAGTGGCCGCAATGCCCCCACTGCCCACTGCTGGTCCTGGTGACCTGCTGCCCAAGATTCAGTCCCTCTTATCAATGTGAGTCTTAGATAAGGGAAAATGAGAAGGGTGATTCCACTATTGGTCTTGTGATTTGGGGGGAAAGAGGCTGCTCTTGTTTAGAGCTCCCATGGACAGTGCTCATTCCTTATTCATTTAGGAAGGATATGTGAAATTATTTTAACATTAATTTGATATTGAAATGCAAGTTTTCCGGGCGCCTGGGTGTCTCAGTCCGTTAAGCGTCTGCCTTCGGCTCAGGTCATGATCCCAAGGTCCTGGGATCGAGCCCCGCATCGGCTCCCTGCTCAACACGGGGCCTGCTTCTCCCTCTGACCCTCCCGCCTCTCATGCTCTCTCTTTCTCTGAAATAAATAAATAAAATCTTAAAAAAAAAAAAAAGAAATGCAAGTTTTCCTGCAGCCCTAAGGTGATAAGCAGTGGAAAGTTAAAAGGTCTTCTTTAGGATTATTGATTAATACTGTTCAAACATCTCAAAGGAATTTGGAGAAGATACAGATTTTAGCCCATAACCTCCTAAACATATGTTTACCTTAAGTAAATAAATTTAAAAAAATGATGGAGTCAGGAATGCATCAGCCTGGAGTCTGTGTTATAATTTATTCTTTGATGTATTCATCAACTATTTATTGAGTTTTCATTGGCAGGTATGGGGGGATATAGCAGTAATAAAAACATAAAAATTCTTAGCCTCATGGAACTTACATTCTAGTGGGAGAGACAGATAATAAAATAAACAAGTAAGATCATGACATTTAAAATATGTAGCCGTTCAGGGCATTTGCATTTTTGGACTGTCGTATATTTGAGGAGGTGGACATCTCAACAGTGGGCAACTCTTGGTACTTTCAGCCGTAGGAGCTATGGACCACTGTCTACCCTCAAGGGTGATCCTTTGCATGTTCACACTTCCTGCTCCTTCTTCCGTCTGGTCCCATCAGTAGAACTGACCATTGTAAACAAGGAAATAAGAGGTTTTCACACTCAAGGAGGGGGAAATGCTGAGTCTGGAAATATTTTATGGTAGCCTGTTATCATCATTGGCAATATTAGCACGTAGAAGTAAAAATGATTTTCCTTTTCCAGGGAAGAATTTTGATGTATGTGTGTCTAAGTGGGCCAGGGAAAGGAAGTCAGCCTAGGAATCTGGCAAGTTGAAAATGAACTTTTTTTTTTTTTTTAAGATTTATTTATTTATTTGAGAGGGAAAAAAATGGGTGGGGCAGGGGCAGAGGGAGAGAATCTCGAGAAGACTCCCCTCTGAACTCAGAGCCCGACTCCAGCTCAATCTCTTGACTCTGAGCTTAGGACCTGGGCCAAAATCATGAGTCAGGGGCTTAATGGACCGAGCCACCCAGATGCCCTGGAAATGAACATGTTATTAATATCAAAAATCCAAATGGAGATTACTTCCCTAATGTGATTGCCATGAGTATTCATAATATTCATATTACAGATCATGTGCAGATTGTCCTCTTTAGTTTATTAATAAAAGATTCCCATAAATCAAATAAAACTTTAAAACCTGCCTGCCTGTCTTCCTTCATTCTTTTAATTTCATTTCATTCATTTTTTTATTCTTATTTTTACATATTTTTTTTCATTCATTCTTTTCATTTTAAATAAACTGCACCAGGAACATTTTTTTCCTAAGATCTTCCTTTAAGCAGAGCTCTTAAAAATCTTTTGTGATCAAACATTTTAAAATGCCTACAAGGGCATGGCTTTATAGAGATAAGTTAAATTGACTTAGACCTCGCTGTCTCAGAATAAGAAGAGAAAGCTGAAAATCGTATTTTAAAACTGCATTTTTTTTCTGGGAAATCGCTAATCTCCAATGATAAACTGCTTTACAGCTGATTTGTTCATGGATGTGATGGTGGCTTTAGAAGGTAATATACTTGATTCAGTTGCTCTGAATAATTCCAAATCCTGGATTAAATCATGGTAATTGATTTAAAGAAGATATGACTTTTTTGTTGCAATGAAGATGGAGGGAGTAGCGTGTGCTAAAGTGGATTGGAGTAAGGTATTTTTTGACTACAAATCGGCTGGTTCTGTGGGGTTTCCACCTGGAGCGTTTTGGTAGCTGGACTATTTCTGCCACCACGAACAGCCCTTTTCCAACACAGTACTTATCATTTGCTGAGGTGGCCCTCTCAAGTCACATCCTCCATACGACAGGGCTGATGGTCCCTGTGGAACTACTGGAAACTGCTGTAGGTGAGTCAGGTTGGCCAGTGTGGCTAAAACCTTGGATCCCCACATTGCAAAGCACAGAAGGAAGGGAACATTGGTCAGAAAGGTGATTTCAGTTAAATGAAACTTGTTGATTATTTTTACGTTCCTGAGTTGAGAACTTTAAAACAAAACAGAGTCCATTGGTCACTTGTTCACATAGGATGGACTTGCTTAAATGGCCCATAGTGGTAATTGTTTCCTAAATGCTGACAGATGCTTTTGCATTATTCATCAAAAGTTTCTTCTATCATTAGAATCACACTGCTTTCACAGTGCAAATATTTTCTGAGATTTGAAGAAGATGTAGGCCTCATTGGTGCTTTTTTATCTTTCAGATGGGGATTGTCAGGATAAATTCTGATGTTTGAATTGCCCTTGTTCTGCTAGAGGAGAAGAATTTCTGATTACAGTAGTTATCAGCAATTGGAGTGCTGAATCAGTTGCACAAATTCAAAATAGCATGCAGACTGGGACATAATTGTCCTGTGAATAGATCTTTAGGGAAGCAGCCTTATGGGATGAGGGTCTGTATGTTGTTCATTCCTGTACTGAATATTGTGACCCAGGCAGGGTGAGTAGGCATCCTGGGAAGACTTGTGCATCTCCTGGCTATTGACTTGTACTGCTGCTGCAAGTGCAGCGTTTTTAACTCAAGTCCTATTGCTTCAAGTGCATGCATCATGTTCAAATACAGCATACCTTGCATTTAGCAACAATCTTAGCATTATAGGGGGGCCGATATAATCACTTATATGCAAGAGCACCGTCCCATTTTTAATGCTTGTAATTTGTTTGTTGGCTATCTATTCTGGGTCTACTCTGTTCTTGTGAGTTTACCAAATTACCAGAATTGTTTTCTATGTCATACTTAGTTCTGGCTCTATGCCAGGCATGTAGGACATAAATGTGGACAGCATAATTTTTTTTTTCCTTGAGAAAGGTGGGGAGGGGCAGAGGGAGAGGGAGAGAGAGAATCTTAAGTAGGCTCTCTGCTCAGCGGGGAGCCCGATGCAGGGTTCAGTCTCACAACCCTGAGATCACAACCTGAGCCGAAATCAAGAGTCGGATGCTTAACCGACTGAGCCACCCAGGAGCCCCTGGGCCAGTATAGTTTTTGATAATAAATTTAGATCTGAATTTTAGGATTAGATAAATAAATAACCTTTAGAAATAACACAGATATTTTTCCCTTAAAAATTAAAAATTCGAAATTGTTTTGTGGTGAGTGATGAAGAATATTTTGAATTCTAAAATTCTCCATCATGTTAAAGCATTTTACTATTTGTCTTTTAATTTTCAAATCTTTTTTCAATTCTTATTCTATATGGGCAAATAGCATATTAGATAGTTTAAAAAATTAAGTTTTAATTTTAATTTAGTTATTTAATTTTATTATTTTATTATTTATTTATTTATTTGTAAAGATTTTATTTGACAGAGAGACAGTGAGAGAGGGAACACAAACAGGGGAGTGGGGGAGGGAGAAGCAGACTCCCCGCTGAGCAGGGAGCCTGATGCGGGGCTCGATCCCAGGACCCTGGGATCATGACCTGAGCTGAAGGCAGACGCTTAACGACTGAGCCACCCAGGCGCCCCATATTATTTTATTTTTAAAAATCACTTGTTAACTGCAAAATTAAAAAAAATGAAAAACCACAGAAGAGAATAAAGGAAAATATCCATCATCTGTAACCTTGTAATCCAGAAACAACCAAAGATGGCATTTATTCATAAAATACTCTGTTTTTTTTTTTTTTAAATGGCAACATATAAGAATTGGGGATCTTGTTTAAGATCTGTTCGTCAGGAACCACAAATTCATTAATCCAATGAACAAAAATGTATGGCATCATTTTTGTGTACCAGCCACTGCTCTAGGCATAGGAAATCATGGGTGAATAAAACATTTCTCTCCTCATGGAGCTTACATTTAATTGGGCAGTAACAGAAAAGAAACAAGTAAGTGGCTATTAATAATTGGCAACCAGGAGGCCTCTTCATATTTGATCATCAGGATCTACACCTCTGGGTTCCTAACTCTCAGACCTGAATTTCAAGAAGGAATCAGCCATGCAAAAATCTGGAGGGCGGGGAGCATTCCAGGGAGAAGGAGCAGTGATTGCAAAGTGTACTGGGAAACTGTATGGATTCCACTGATCCATAGGAAGAGACTGGATAGAGTGATAATCTTATTTCTCTCTCCACTGGGGTTAATTATACTTCCTGTGGGAGGCTGTTGGCCTGTTTCAAAAAGTCTAATTGACCTTTAAAAAGTACTACATTAGGGGGCTCAGTCGGTTAAGCGTCTGCCTTTGGCTCAGGTCATGATCCCAGGGTCCTGGGATTGAGCCCTGCATCAGGCTCCCTGCTCAGCCAGGAGCCTGCTTCTCCCTCTCCCACTCCCCCTCCTTGTGTTCCCTCTCAGGCTTTCTCTCTCTCTATGTCAAATAAATAAACAAAATATTAAAAAAAAAAAAGTACCACATTAGCCATGACATGGAGAATTGCTTGTGGGGGGAAGCAGAAGGCCAGTTGGAATACTCAGACATCCAGGAGAGAGATGATGTGGGATTTGAATCATGGGGTTTCCATCCTGATAGTCATGGTGCATTTGGGTTGTGCTTTAGATGAAGAGTCAAGGCTTTGTGAGGGATGGAGAAAGGAAACTGATGACTTCTTGAAGTCATCTGAGTGCAGACCAGAATTAATACTCCAGGATAGGCCACATGGCTTGGAGTAGCACAGAAACTCAAGTTCCTTCAACATTTGGAAGCAGTTGTATTGTCCTGCCATAGAATTTTCAATGATTCAGAATCTGCTGACAATACCTTGAGCCCCTGCTCTTTCTGAGCTCTGATATCATTTGGGAAGAAGGAAAAATAAACAGTATTTGTTGAAAGTCTGATGTGTGCTGAGCAAGACGTTTTCTGCACTTTAATCCCCTGATTCTTGTGTTTAACATGTGAGGAGACTGGTGCAGAGTCAACAGATTAGGCCAGGTAACAGTGTGACTGAGCAGAGAATCCAGATTCAAATGCAGGTCGTTTGCCTTGCTTTTTGCTTTATCATGTTTGCAGTAGGCAGAGTTACAAAGGAGTGGCAATATTTTCCTTTGCTTTTTCTTGCAAATTATGTGCAATTTTAAAGTAAATATAACATCTCCCATATGTTTCTAAAAAGGTTTCAAAGCTGTACTTGCTCATGGCAAAGAGAAAAAAACATGCCTCAACAATACAAAAGACTTTAAGGTGGGAGTTAAGTATCCTGTCTCTTCTTCTTTAAGTATTATACTCTTTCCACAAATTCCAGAAATTTTCCAAGGCTATATACACTCAAGTAGAATCATTATGACATAAAGGTTTATAGCTTTTTTTTTCCCCCCACTTAATAATGTATCTTGGGCAACTTTCCATTTTGGCAAATTTAGATCTATGATATTCTTTTTAATGTCACCATGATATTTCATTTTATATGGTTAACCCACAATTTCTTTACTATTTCATTTTATGGTTAACCTCATGGACATTTAGATTATTTCTAGTTTGTTTTAAAATAATTACAAACAAGGTGGCAGTGATTGGCTGTATTTCTTTATCTCTATCTCTGCTTCATTCTGCTAGTATCTGTACAGGATAAATCCCTGGTATTATGATTGTAAGGTCAAAATGCATGTTTCTTTTAAATTTGGATAAATATTGCCAAATTGATTCAAATAATGTCACCTAATTTATAGCACCAATTTATGATCTTATTATCAGCCCCACAACTTCATCCATAATGGTTTTTAATAATATTAAAATTGGTGCTTATTAGGTAGACTATTATTTTGCCTTGACTTTAAACTTTTTTTTTTTAAGATTTTATTTATTTATTTGACATAGACACAGTGAGAGAGGGGACCCAAGCAGGGGGAGTGGGAGAGGGAGAAGCAGGCTTCCGGCTGAGCAGGGAGCCTGATGCGGGGCTCGATCCTAGGACCCTGGGATCATGACCTGAGCCGAAGGCAGACGCTTAACGACTGAGCCATCCAGGTGCCCCGACTTTAAACTTTTAACTACGAGTAATATTAAGCATTTTTTCCTATATTTGTATGGGTCATTTCTTCTGTGAATTGTCTTTTTATATTTTTTTGCCTATTTTTATTTTTTTAATTTTTATTTATTTATTTATTTATTTATTAAAGATTTTATTTATTTATTTGAGACAGAGAGAATGAGAGACAGAGAGCATGAGAGGGAGGAGGGTCAGAGGGAGAAGCAGACTCCCTGCCGAGCAGGGAGCCCGATGTGGGACTCGATCCCGGGACTCCAGAATCATGACCTGAGCCGAAGGCAGTCGCTTAACCAACTGAGCCACCCAGGCGCCCTTTTTTTTGCCTATTTTTAATTGGGTTATTTGTTTTCTTTTTCTTACTGACTTGCAGGAACCCTTTATATCATAGATATTGGTCCTTTATCCATTGTGTCTTTGCAAATATTTTCTTCTAGTCTGTTGCTTATTTTGAATTTTGTTTATGATTTACATAGGTATTTTTATATGTTGTTAAATCTATCATCCTTTTCCATTAGGACTTCTGTCCTTTGTTTACATTGTAGGAGGTGTGGAGTCCTTACTCTGGAAGAGCTTCTAGGAGGACAGACTTTGTTATAAGGCATTGCTTATGTGTTAAAAACTGTGTAGTCTGTCGTGGCCGACATACATGTTCTGTATTTTCCTTGACCTACCAATGTCATGTATGATTCTCCCAGCAACCTATGCTTCTGACATTGAGGTGGCTATTGGGTGATCATCATTTTTCCTATCCACCTCTTACTTTTTTCCCTGGACTACAGCTCCTTCTTCTCTTTTGTCTTACCTTTCTTGTCTCTTTTTCACCATCGAAATTGTTGTTTCCAGTTGCTTCTTCTTGCCACTGGCACTGTTGTGCTTAATATTTCCTACTCTCTTGACCTGTCCCTAACATTCCCACTGTCCTCCGTGACATTTTTTCTGTCCCTTGTCATTTCTTGTATGCTTCCCAAGATTAACTTGAAATACTCCACTGACTATAGGGTAATTGTGGCACTTCTCAACTCTTTATTCTTGCTTGGTAGTCAGCCGCGCACTGCTGAAGATGTATATGACTGCTCATATTCACATACATGTGCGTGTGTTAGTGTATGCAATTCTTTCTGAATGGAGAGAGACTCAAGAATTCTTGGATCCAGACAGTTATGGTTTTAATGCTGGCCTCTTTTCTGGGATTGACTATTTAGAAAACTTTATAGCACATCTGCTCTGATTATATATGCCAACTTTGCTTCAAAGAAGCTTTCAGTTTTTTTTTCTTCTTCCATTTTTAGACTTTTCTATTTAAAAAAATGATTTAAGATCTATAGTGCAGTGATTTGGGATAGCAACTCCAATCAAAATTGCTGCTAATAGGCTGTGTGAATGCTCTCAGTTACTCAGTGCTGTTTATGTGGTATTAAATTTAAAAAAACAGAAGCTTATGATATTAGGACCAGGGTTTGGATAAGGACAAATGTCTTTTGTAAAATAAACCTGAGAGGATTTTTCCAGGCATTTTCTTTACCACATAGAGATCTATTTTTATGTTTTTTTTTTAGCATGGATTTTTTTTTCCCCCCACAGAAACACCTGCCCCAGAAATAAGTTGTCTGCTTTAAATGCCATACAACTTGATTTCCAACAGGCTGTGGCCAGAAGGCGCCAGGCCTGCTTTAGCTCAGAAGGTGGTCTCAGAAACCTCCTGATAGGCCATTGGCCTGAGAGCAACAAAGGCTTGGAGGGAGGGACACTTTGTTTTCTAGATAAATGTGATCTCTTGTTCCATTTTCTGTTATTTGACTCTTTGATGGAGAGCCTCTTCGGACCTCAGTGCACCAGATTAGGACAGTTTGCATGAAATCAGTTAAGCTTTTTTGTGTTTTTTTTTTTTTTTGCTGTTTTTGACCAAAAAAGGATCAATTCCATTAATCAATAGTTTGTGAAGGAAATAGGGGCTTGAGAATTGGGTACTACTAGGGGTATATGAATTTGTTGGAGGACAGAATAGACTTTCTCTTTTTTTTTTTTAAAGATTTTATTTATTTGACAGAGAGAGACACAGCGAGAGAGGGAACACAAGCAGGTGGAGTGGGAGAGGGAGAAGCAGACTCCCCGCTGAGCAGGGAGCCTGATGCGGGGCTCGATCCCAGGACCCTGGGATCATGACCTGAGCCGAAGGCAGACGCTTAACGACTGAGCCACCCAGGCGCCCCTAGACTTTCTCTTTTAAAGTGCAGTTAAATGCAGGAGGTAGGCAGAAAGTGTGTACAGTGACTTTAAGAAATGAATGAGACAATAACCCCCTCAACAAATACTTGCTCTGTGTAGCGCACTGTGGAGATGTTTTCTTCAAGTTTTGGATGGGGGTGTGGGTGAGGTCAGATAAAATGCTGATTGGTCATTAAGGCTCAAAACTGAGAAAGCACCTCTGTGCTATTCAGCAGCTCTCTACCAGTTATAACAGACCTGAAATTGTGAGGTACTGAGCAGCCGCCAAGGACACAAGAGGTTCTAGAGAAACAGCTGTGAATGATTATTTGAATTTCAGAATTTCGTATCTTTTAACCCTTGCTTTCATTGGGAAATTTCCTATTTTATCAGGAGTGGGTGAAACCCTGTGCTGCTGTCCTAATAGGGAACTGAACAGTAAGTCTTTGCTTCTTTCATTTAAGTGACTGAATTAAGGCCCAGTGCCGTGCCTGGGAAACTGGCCCCCATGGACCACGTGCTGAACAGTGAGCGGTGATGGTGCCCAGAGCTGTGGTCTCCAAACTTAAATG
>NC_058403.1:105891927-105892772 GCF_002201575.2 Neomonachus schauinslandi
CCTGAGCCGAAGGCAGACGCTTAACGACTGAGCCACCCAGGCGCCCCCAAGATTTTATTTTAAAGTAACCTCCACACCCATTGTGGGGTTTGAACTCACAACCCCCAGATCAAGATTCGCATGCTCTATCACTGAACCAGCTGGGCACCCCTACAGTCTTAATTTTTTAATGTGGCTAACAGAGTATTTATAATTCTTTTAAAATAATTTCAGCTACCATTTATGCATTCTTTTTTATTTTATTTTATTTTATTTTTTTTAAAGATTTTATTTATTTATTCATGAGAGATAGAGAGAGAGGCAGAGGCAGAGGGAGAAGCAGGCTCCCCGCGGAGCAGGGAGCCCGATGCGGGACTCGATCCCAGGACCCTGGGATCATGACCCGAGCTGAAGGCAGACGCTTAACCAACTGAGCCACCCAGGCGTCCCGCATTTATGCATTCTAAGTGGGGAGGGAAAATGTACACAGACCTAGAACAAGAACAATTGAAAAAAAATGCACCAATGTTCTTATTATGATCTTCAGGGGCCAGGCTTAAATTTTGTCTCCTCTGGAGTTCATCCCCACCCACCCCCTACCTCCTTAGTCCTTATTGTCCTTATATTTTATATCCCACTCCTTATTTTATTGTTAATTTTTACATACTATTTGCCATTCTTATCATTACCATAACATAGTATCACCATGATACATGAAGTTTCTAGAAGCTAGACCTGGTATATTATAGACTCCTAGTATTTGGTAGAAGGGGTCTTAGGAGCCAGCAAACCTAATTCCTTATTTCTATAGAGCAGAATGTTGGAATCAAGACTGCTAAAAAAGCTTACCAGCGATGAGCCAGTTA